>NC_051116.1:3376555-3386555 GCF_014839805.1 Manduca sexta | reverse complement strand
GGGTCATGTGGTTCATCATAGACTCTATCATTTACTTTTGTGGCTGCACTTCTTATCCGCTGATGTTCTGCGTTATCGGTCTCTGGATTGTCTTCTGGGTAAAACGTTTCCGCCAACAGCTTCGCCGACTCTATTTCGGTAAGGGTCTGTCCTTGGTGTATTAATGGCAGATCTTCTTTCATCGGGCATGCTTTTCCTATTATCCTATAGACTCCTTCCCAAATGGTTTCTCTGTTCTGTTTCCTACAAAACTCTTTCCAACTATCAATCTGAGCCTTCTTTGCCTCGTTCTCATATTCTTCTTGTGAGTTTCGGGTACTCGTCGACGACCTTGGCTCTTCGGATCGGCGCTGCGCATCGGATTCTCCTTCTTTTGGTGTTCACCTCACGCTTCATTTTGGCGAGTTCATCGGACCACCACGGTAAGTTTATCCTATTTTTGATTTTATTAATGGTATTGTATTGTTGCTGGTTTCTATTATTGTTTGTATATATTTATTTATTATCTTGTCTAAATTTGTTTTATTATTTATATTTATAATTTCTGATTCTTCTAATTTGTTATTTTCTAACAGCTCTTTCAATTTTTCGTTAAAATATGTCCAGTTTGCTTTCCTTGTATTGTATTTCCTTGTTGTTTTTGTGTTTGCGTTTAACATTGTTGTCTTTACTTTTTCTAATTTTCAGAGTTATCGCGTTGTGGTCCGAACTCGCCATGGTATCGTCTACCCTCCAGTCGTTTATCTTGTCCACTATGTCCTCTGAGCAGGCCGTTATGTCAATATGACTGGTGAGGAGTTTCCCTCCTCTCACCGTTTCAAACGTTGGAGACCCGCCGTCGTTGAGTACCTGAAGTCCCCATTCCCCAAGCATGCCCGCCATTTCTTCTCCTCTACTGTCTGTCTCTGCGCTGCCCCACCATATGCTTTTGCATTGGTGTCGCCCTAATGAGGATTCCGTTTCGACCCAGTGTTTCAACCGCCTTCCCCAACTGCTCCAAGTATGGCCCTATGGGTTTGTCTGGCTCAAAGTAGAATGAGATCAGAATCAGATCACGCGCTCCGGTTTGAATCTTCACCACTGTGATGTTGGTCGTGGTTAGGGCCGGGCACGGGGTCGCAGTCCAACCGTCGTTGAAAACCGCGATTGCTGACTTGACTACGGCCCCGTTTCCGTTTATCCCTTGGAAGATTCTGACCCGCGATGATCCCTCATTCTACCTTTGCTTCCCACATATGGCTCCTGGAGCAATGCCACATCGACCTTTCTGTTGGTTGCTTCTATAAGAAGCTCCTCTGTTGCCAACTTCTTACGCTGCAGATTGACTTGCACGACGAAGGTCGATGTGGCATTTGTTCGGGTACTGGTCTGATCCGGGTTCCCATTGTCCACCTCAGCAGTACGCAATTGCCGATCTCGCTAAGGTTTCCCACTTCCTCCTCACTGGGCACTCTGGGCTAAAGGCACTATGGGCGGCCCCATCGAGCTTAGCCTTTGTGCAGTTGCAGCACGACAGGGGCACCTTTGCCATCCAGTCGGCACATTCCGATCTGTGATGCGCTCCCCCGCAGTGACTACATATGTCGACCTGTTCCCGACAGAAGCGCCTTCCATGCCCATAGCCCAGGCAGCGCGAGCACTGTATAAGAGGAGATTGGTCCTCCACCCTCACTCTTTGCACATCAATATGGACAGATCCCTCTTCCGTGAGGCACTTCCATATTCGCGGAGGCACCTGTATCGCCACATGTGATGTTAGTGGATTTCTCGCCCTTTTCCTGAATCTCACTCTTATGTTCGCACTCTCATCGCTCGCATCTCCCAGTAGATGTTTGTTTTGGGAGATGAGTGCTCGCACTATGTCCTCGTCTTTGTTGTAATTGAGGACATCTCGCAGTAAGACCATAGGTTCTTTATTTCTTATTTCCTCCACTTTCAAGTCCTTTCCTGTCGTTCTTATCCTCTCCTTTATCTTTCCCAGCTCCTCTTTCGATGTGCACCCGACTATCACTTTCCGATCTTTCGCTTTCCTTATTCTATCGATCCTGAGCCCTTCCTCTCTTGCGTTCAGGGTGGTCCGAATCTTTTCGAAGACCTGATCGCCCGTGGCATCCTGATCCGCCGAGGTTATTGCAACCGAGTACATTCCTGTCTCTGTATTCTTATTTATTTGCGGTGTAGCTGCCACACTCGCGTAACTCCTTCCTTCGCTCCATACCTCTCTTTGCTTTTTAATTTCTTCCTTTAGTTTGTCCATTTCTTCTTTGTTCTTTTTGAGCATTTCTCCGTGTTCTTCTAGCTTTTTAATAAGTTCTTTTTCCGTCTCTTCTTTCTCCTTACCCTTTCCACTTTTTTCTATCGTTTCGGCGGTTCCGACTGGTTCCGCCAGTCTACTCTCTTTTTTCCTTCCTGTATTCCTTTCTTCTTCACTTTCCTTGACTAGTTTATATAACTTCTCTGTTGCTTCCAGAACGTCTGTTTTTATTTCTGTTTTTAAATTTCTACTGTTGTTTTATTTGTGGTTTTATTTTTTGGCAAGCAGGCCTTTGCCTGTGCTGTCCTATTCATTGTCCAGCTTCCTCGGTTAGTGGGGCTTCTAGTGTCGATAGTGTCAGCGGTGTAGTCCTTTTTCCGGACCCTTTCCCATCCGAAGGAGCCGCTTTGGGTTTCGGCCTCGCAGTGGCGGTTGTGTCCGTTCCTTCTGGTCTTCCCATCTGAGATTCCAGGCTGCGCCGCGCCTGCGCGACTTTTGTCCCCCCAGTCTCCCTCGGGCTGGTTTTTTCTGGGGTCTTGCTTTGCGGCCTGCTGTCTTTGGCCGGGGTGCGAATTCCAAACATGTTTAGGGGAATGCGTCACTGTAGTCAAAATAAATGACAATAAAACTTTCACTTCAGTGAGTGACTGTCAAATGATGTATATGCGTAAGTCTAAATGGCTTACGATGTCAATTGTTTATATATATATAGTGCCTTCTGCACAAATCAATACTATTTCCTATTCACTAATAATAGTTGTCTTTTGTTTCAGGTTCCAGTGTTCCTGGAGGTGCGGCAATCTGCGAGTGTTGCGCTAATTCTCTTCAGGTAAGTACCACCGTTATTTTGTCCACTAGTAGTCTCTTAATTATCCCTTTCAAAATTCTCAATATAAATTTATAAATTTTTTACCTTTTTCAGGTCACCTATGGTTCCCGTGGATGCGTCGCCCTACGAGTTCGGCGCGGTTCACTTCGGGTAATTATTTGCCAATTTTCTGCGTTTTTACTTTTGCTGAATTCCGGGTTTTAGTTTTTAGGCTTTCGCCACGGTATAGCCGAGGTCTACCTCGTCAAGTGAGACCAGGGTGGGTGGGGGCTTTTCGCTGAAATTTTTGGCCGGAGCGCGACGTGCGACGCGTCGTTAGACGCGTCTCGGCTAGCACTACACGATTCAAAAATAAAAAGGAGTACCGTCGATACAAAAATTTTCACCGTCGGCAAACAAAGGTAAAATTCAAAAAATTAAAAAAATTTCGAAAAATTGAGGGGGGGGAATGTCAAAAACTGTCTAAACGTATACTACTAAACCAGGCCAAAGACAACGATGTGCCACACTATGATGTTTATACAAAAATTTTCGATATTCGAACAAATTATTTTTAAAATGTGCACAGTTTAGATATGGATTATCATATATCGATCAGCTGATGATGACGCAATTTGGAGTTCGCCGGATATGTAAGTGTGACCCGTCGTTAGACGCTGTCTCTGCGCGTACAATAAGATTATGTAACAATCTTATGTACAGTCGGTACAAAATTCTCAAATTGTCCTCCAATAAAGCATGAAAATATAAAATTTTGAATAATATCGAGGGAGGTAGTGTCAGACACGACTATCAGCGACGCCGGACAACGCTGTACTGCAAGAACGGTAAGTATTCAATCAATTTATATAAAAATTTTGAATATAATCTCAATAACTTGTAATAATTTATGTTTTAATCTTAACGGACGGGAGAATGAAATTTTTGGCCGGAGCGCGACGTGCGACGCGTCGTTGGACGCGTCTCGGCTAGCACTACACGATTCAAAAATAAAAAGGAGTACCGTCGATACAAAAAATTTTCACCGTCGGCAAACAAAGGTAAAATTCAAAAAATTCAAAAAATTTCGAAAAAATTGGGGGGAATGTCAAAACTGTCTAAACGTATACTACTAATCGAGCCAAAGACAACGATGTGCCACACTATGATGTTTATACAAAAATTTTCGATATTCGAACAAATTATTTTTAAAATGTGCACAGTTTAGATATGGATTATCATATATCGATCAGCTGATGATGACGCAATTTGGAGTTCGCCGGATATGTAAGTGTGACCCGTCGTTAGACGCGTCTCGGCGCGTACAATAAGATTATGTAACAATCTTATGTACAGTCGGTACAAAATTCTCAAATTGTCCTCCAATAAAGCATGAAAATATAAAATTTTGAATAATATCGAGGGAGGTAGTGTCAAAAACGACTATCAGCGACGCCGGACAACGCTGTACTGCAAGAACGGTAAGTATTCAATCAATTTATATAAAAATTTTGAATATAATCTCAATAACTTGTAATAATTTATGTTTTTAATCTTAACGGACGGGAGAATGAAATTTTTGGCCGGATCGCGACGTGCGACGCGTCGTTGGACGCGTCTCGGCTAGCACTACACGATTCAAAAATAAAAGGAGTACCGTCGATACAAAAATTTTCACCGTCGGCAAACAAAGGTAAAATTCAAAAATTCAAAAATTTCGAAAAATTGGGGGGAATGTCAAAAACTGTCTAAACGTATACTACTAATCGAGCCAAAGACAACGATGTGCCACACTATGATGTTTATACAAAAATTTTTCGATATTCGAACAAATTATTTTTAAAATGTGCACAGTTTAGATATGGATTATCATATATCGATCAGCTGATGATGACGCAATTTGGAGTTCGCCGGATATGTAAGTGTGACCCGTCGTTAGACGCGATCTCGGCGCGTACAATAAGATTATGTAACAATCTTATGTACAGTCGGTACAAAATTCTCAAATTGTCCTCCAATAAAGCATGAAAATATAAAATTTTGAATAATATCGAGGGAGGTAGTGTCAAAACGACTATCAGCGACGCCGGACTACGCTGTACTGCAAGAACGGTAAGTATTCAATCAATTTATATAAAAATTTTGAATATAATCTCAATAACTTGTAATAATTTATGTTTTAATCTTAACGGACGGGAGAATGAAATTTTTGGCCGGAGCGCGACGTGCGACGCGTCGTTGGACGCGTCTCGGCTAGCACTACACGATTCAAAAATAAAAGGAGTACCGTCGATACAAAAATTTTCACCGTCGGCAAACAAAGGTAAAATTCAAAAATTCAAAAATTTCGAAAAATTGAGGGGGGGGAATGTCAAAAACTGTCTAAACGTATACTACTAATCGAGCCAAAGACAACGATGTGCCACACTATGATGTTTATACAAAAAATTTTCGATATTCGAACAAATTATTTTTAAAATGTGCAAAAAACGACTATCAGCGACGCCGGACAACGCTGTACTGCAAGAACGGTAAGTATTCAATCAATTTATATAAAAATTTTGAATATAATCTCAATAACTTGTAATAATATATAAATACCAATCAAACGGACGGGAGAATGAAATTTTTTGGCCGGAGCGCGACGTGCGACGCGTCGTTGGACGCGTCTCGGCTAGCACTACACGATTCAAAAATAAAAAGGAGTACCGTCGATACAAAAAATTTTCACCGTCGGCAAACAAAGGTAAAATTCAAAAAATTCAAAAAATTTCGAAAAATTGAGGGGGGGGAATGTCAAAAACTGTCTAAACGTATACTACTAATCGAGCCAAAGACAACGATGTGCCACACTATGATGTTTATACAAAAAATTTCGATCTTCGAACAAATTATTTTTAAAATGTGCACAGTTTAGATATGGATTATCATATATCGATCAGCTGATGATGACGCAATTTGGAGTTCGCCGGATATGTAAGTGTGACCCGTCGTTAGACGTTGTCTCGGCGCGTACAATAAGATTATGTAACAATCTTATGTACAGTCGGTACAAAATTCTCAAATTGTCCTCCAATAAAGCATGAAAATATAAAATTTTGAATAATATCGAGGGAGGTAGTGTCAAAAACGACTATCAGCGACGCCGGACAACGCTGTACTGGTTAGGTTAGGTTAGGTTAGGTTAGGTTAGGTTAGGTTAGGTTAGGTTAGGTTAGGTTAGGTTAGGTTAGGTTGGGGTTGGGGAAGCCTCACTCGTGGTGCACCCTGGGCAACGGCGCGTCGCTCAGACCGATCAGGCTGATCTGCGCGCCGGCGCCTAGCCTGACAACCGAGGTGGTTGGCGGTCGTCGCCTCTGCGGCGGCCGTCGTGTCGACTGATGAGATTGGCCCATCTTGGGCGGCCCCCGGTTCTGTCCGGAGGTGTCGACGGGCTCGTGTGCGCTCATCATACCCCGAGCGGCAGGCAGTGGGGAGACTCCCTCTGTCGTGTCCGTCGTAATCCAGTCCGGAGGTCTGTGGATATGTCTCGCGCTCCCGCTGGACCGAGGGTCTTGGCTTAACCGCCCGGACCGCGAGGAAGAAAAACCTCTAAAAAATCACCCCGAATCAAGCGGCAAGCGGCGGCGCCGCGAGATGCATGATGGGCAGTTTCGGTCTCGAGTGCGACCCCCGTACCGGCCGACACTCTGTGCGGGTTACGCTAGGCTTACCCAGGTACAGGGGCACTGGGCGGACCACCATTTCCACCTCGTGGGACTCAAATGGAATCAATCAAAAATAAAAACCCCTTTTGACGCGTTTGCCTACTCCGGTTCCGACTGGAGGCGGAGGTCGGGAGCGCAAAGCCCAACGACGGTGATGAGGTGGAGAAGCATGGGCGACAGGCCCATGGTAGTGGAAGCCGGAACATCATCTAGGCCGGAAGAACTGGAAATGGACTCGAGTCAAGCCTGAGTGTCTCCTCTGTCCGGAGCAGAAGGCTCTGGAGGAGACACTCAGTCCATAGACAACTGCTCGCTTCTATCGAGTGACACCGACGAGCCGCCACCAAAGGCGCCAACAACTGACGGTCGAGGGAGAGGGCGTTCCACGCCCGCTCCCACGACTGAAAAATACGTCGGGATAAAGAAGGCCCAACAAGAACGGGACAGGCTGAAGAGGGAAGAGGCGCGAAAGAGGGCCGAAGAGGAGCTGGAGGAGCGGCTGCGTTACGTGAAGTCGCCGCTCCTCCCAAAACCGACACGGACGATGACCTACCCGTCCTTAAGGAGGACCTGATTCAGTGCGGGCAAATTGTGCGGGCAATTGTGAGAAAGTCCGGAAACCTAAAGGGCACGTCACAAAAGGCGCTCAACCGGGTAATTAATCTTATCACTCGGTACGTACAGCAACCAGAGTCGGCCGCCATTGCCCGTCTGGAGAGGAGAAAAGTGGCGCGAAAACAGCGAGCGCCTGGAGGGAGAGCGTAAAGCGGCTAGAAGAGGAAAACTCCTCCCTCCGCCGTCGGCTCGAGGACCTGGAAGCGTCAAACAACTCCAGGACCACCACGGAGGAGATGCTGGCCATGGTGGAGGCAAGGGTGCAGGCCCGACTAGAGTCCGCACTGATGGGGCCAGCTCAGAGACCACCTCTCGCACATGAAGCGAAGAAAATCCACCCCCGGGGATATACAACTCCCCGTGACAGGGGGACTGGTCGGAGGCCCGCAGCCCAAGACCAAGAAGGAGAAAGGGAAAGGCAAGAAAACAGCCTCCGCTCACCCAACCCCCGCTCCCGTGGCCGGACCATCCAGCGCGCCGCTGCAAGACATCGCTGGGCCCTCCACGGCGGCGGCTAGCAGCCAGCGCAGCCTGCCACCAAGAAAGCAGGCGAAGACCGCTGCAAATAACAAAAACAGCGTCGGGCCCCAAGCCCCAAAGGGCGTTAAGAAGACGGCACCGCCCCTCCGGAACCCCGCCCATTGCCGCCAGCTCCGGCCTCAATGGAGGCACCGTGGACTGAGGTCGTAAACAGGAAAAAGAATAAGACCAGCGCGACCAGAACCCCGGCGCCGCGGCACCCGGCCAGACGCCCCGAGCCGAAGCTCCGGCCGCCGAAGTCAGCCGCAGTCACCATCTCGCTGACACCTGCGGCCATTGAGAAAAGGCCTTACCTACGCTGGGGTGCTAACAAACGCCCAACAGCGAGTGGACCTTAGTGGCCTCAATATAGACAGGCTCAAGCCGAAATACGCGGCAACGGGGGCCATGCTTTACGAGGTCCCAGGAGCCGAATCGGAACAGAAGGCCGATGCCCTAGCCGCCAGGCTGAGGGAATGTTCGCGACCGAGGACGTCATCGTGTCCCGGCCTACAAAGTGCTCGGAGCTGCGTATCTCGGGGCTGGACTTCGCGGCCACCTCAGAGACGGTCCAGGCGGCCCTCTGCAGTGCCGGAGAGTGCGCTGCGGAGTCAATTAAAGTGGGGCAGATTCGACCAGACAGGTCGGGCATGGGAGCCGTCTGGGCCAAAGTGCCCACTAGGGCGGCGAAGAAAATAAAGGCGGCCCGCGTGAAAATAGGATGGGTCGTAGCCAGGGTGACCGTGCTCGAGGCGCGCCCTATGCGGTGTTACCGCTGCCTCGAGCAGGGTCACGTTAGGAACGTGTGCGACTGCCCACAGACCGCAGCGGACTATGCTATCGCTGCGGAAAGCCGGGACACAAGGCCCGGGAGTGCCAGAGACGCCGAACTGCACCCTGTGTGCCGCTAATGGCAAACCTGCCGGGCATCGAATCGGGGAAGGCGTGTTCTGCCTCCCTCCCTCCCGCAAATCACGGCGTCGCCCACGGGAGACCGCCTGCCGCTGAGGTTCTGTCCCAGCCGCAGGCGGCGAGCCCACCGCAACCAGTGCAGTTGGCCGAGATGGATGTAGAGGAGATCGTCCATCAATACTGGACCTAAGGTGCCTCCAGGCGAACATCAACCACTGCGCCCGCGCCCAGGACCTGTTGTCACAAAGCCTGGCGCAGTGGTCGGTGCAAGTGGCCGTGGTCGCCGAACCGTATTTTGTCCCGCCCAGAGATAACTGGGTAGGAGACATCGACGGGTCGGTGGCCATCATCACCAGGGTAGCCGCTGGCTCCCCCGCCCGCAAAAGTCGAGAAGGGCCAGGGGATGCGTCGCGGCTCTGTTGGGGAATTGTGGATAGTAGGAGTTTATTTCTCCCCAACAGACCCTGGCCGAGTTCGAATCTTTTCTCGTTCGGCTGGGGGCCCTGGTTGAGCAGGGCCAACCTCGCCCGACGATCGTCGCCGGTGACTTCAACGCGAAATCCGCGGTCTGGGGTTCGCCGGCGACCGACGCTCGCGGTGAGGTCCTGGAGGAATGGGCGATCTCCGTCGGCCTGGCCGTTCTGAACAGGGGTCGGTGGACACGTGCGTGCGGCACAACGGCGGGTCAATCGTTGATTTGTCGTTTGGGTGCCCCGTCGTCGCACGTCGTGTCCGTGGCTGGAGGGTCCTCGTGGACGCGGAGACGCTATCGGATCATCGATACATAAGATTCGATGTCGCCGCGCCCACGAGCCAACATGTATCCAACCCAGTGGTGGACCGAGTGCCCCTGGTCAGGACGGCCCGCGGTGGGCAGTAAGGCGCCTCGACAAGGAGGCCCTAGAGCTGGCCGCTCTGGCAAGTCTCGTGGCTCCCCGAGCCGGAGGGTCCGGTGAGGGTCGAGCAGGAGGCGGAGTGGTTCGGGGTGGCAATGTCGGATATTTGCGACGCCGCCATGCCCCGGGCCCTCCGTCGTCCTCCGCGGCGGGAGGTGTACTGGTGGTCGGTGGAGTTAGCGCAGTTGCGCGCGTCTTGCGTGGCTGCGCGCCGCCGATACGCCAGGCATCGCGCGCCGCCGCCGTATTCGCGCACGAGACCATGAAGACCGGGAGCGGCAGCTCTACG